>NW_026876824.1:0-20702 GCF_032173495.1 Musca vetustissima | reverse complement strand
GGAGACTGGTAAGTGGGCCTAGCTGAGCAGGCTAGCGGGCTGAAATTTTGCCGGTTGCACCATCCTGTTCCTAGATGTGCTAAAACTACTTGTGAATGGTGAATGGTTTCCAAGTAAGGCATTTGTATGAATGATATTCAGGTCTGCCGGATCGTACTGTTGTTGTAGCGGTTATCGCTTGTACCTCTCCCTCTCTCTAAGTCATGAAGATTTTCTCTCGTGCCTGGGTGGGGGAAGTCATGGTGCACTGGCATCAAGAGGATACACAATGTTGTAGTTCTCAAGGTGGGATTTCGACTGGTCTATATATTCTTCCACCGCGTATCACTTAAATTCGCGCCGAATAGCTTTATAAGAGGTGAAAAATGTATACTTGTGAACACCCCAAGTGCTGCCGACCACTGTGTACTGTGAGGACGACTTGAAAATGCTATCCAACGTTACAATCATAATCTTGGAGTAGTTGGTGATCAGAATTTTCTCTTTATCCACAATTATATTCAGAGGGAGTTTAATTCCAGCCGTCCAAGTAGTGACAGTGTTTTGGTGGCCGATATTGTTATGTTCCTAAGATGGGAAAAACGTAGCAATTTTAAAATAAGTTTTCGTTATTATAGCCGAATTTTCTACCTGTTCATAGAAGAAAATCTTAAATTCCCGGCCATATGCCGTCCATTTAGGATACTTTTGAGTCCTATATATGAGCTATATTTTCGTGATCAGGGCGATGAGTCCTACCTCTGATCAACATTTCATAAAAATGAGGCATGATCATGAAATCATCCACATACAATATGAACTCTATGCCATCCGGTGGTTGTTGAATTTCTGATAGGTAGAGTTTGAACGGTTTTGGAGAGATCACACCTTGGATAACTTTCTTTTCCACTCAACGGGTCTTCGACTTCCTGTTTCTGAATTCCACATATCACTGCCAATTACACATATAGTTAATTACCCAACGTTTTAAACACTGCCGGAGAATGGTCTGTTCGATATCCTCGGACAGTTTGCATTGTTGATGGTATTAAAGGCCTTCAATAGGTCAAGGGCCACAATTACAGTTCGATGACACGGTCTGTTCTGGTCCTCCACGAATATTATTCCTCGAAAAGTTTGGCATGGTGGACGGAATCGAAACTCTTCAATGGGCCAAGGGCCACCATTACAGTTCGGTGCCACGGTCGGTTCCGATTCAACCTCTTCTTATATGTGTGGAAATGACGATTTACTGTTCTTGATAACATCTGCAACATAAATTATTGTGGTATCTCATCGGCTGCGAGGACCTTTATCCGACGTAGAACACTCCCCTTCGCTCTATCACTGCCGGAGTGTTCAATCAGCTGTCGGGTAAAATAAGACACGCTCCTTCTCGGATATGTCACACTCACGTCTTTAAATGTGACAGCCTTCCAGTCGTTCTTTTTTCCAGGGTTCGAGAGTGACTTAACCGTTGCTCACTTGTTCTTGTCACAATGTTACATGCCTTCAGGTGGTCTAGCCAAGTTTTCCCTTTATGCACTTAGACTATCGTGTTGACTTAAAGAGTGAATTTTCTTACTCTAGGCCCCTACTAAGAAGTCTGTTCATACTTCGGATATTTTTCCAGCAGGTATATTACGTGCGATAGCAGTAGTTGGGATTTTCCAGAAATGCCTCTCATCTACATCATGATCTGAGAGGATGGGCAGCCCTCTGAAGCGGTGATTGGAAAAATCCCTGAAGCCATTTCAATCAGCATTTCCTGGATCAGACGATATTATCGAGACGATAATAGTCTATTAATCTGATCAGAAGAACATGGGCAACCCGACGCCATTTATCAGATACCCAGGCTTCTAACAGTGCGGGTTAATAACGCGATGTACAGCTGTTCTTTCTTAATAGAATTGGCTGCAATTTGATAATTTGGGTTTTCATTGCATAGCATATTTCGTAAACAAATAACCTATCAATATTGACCCATGATTTCGGTTAGTGCGTATAGACCGATACCCCGCATTATACGGTATTATAGGGGACTTCAACTGAATTAGTCTAAGAGGAATTTTCAGGTTCTCATTAATTTGTGTTTTGGGAAAAAGCTCCAATATATCGACACTGTAATTTTATATTAAGGATCCTTTAGGCTGACATTCATATTTAGAGAAACTGATCAATTTAGGGTTATATAAGGGTATCACCTCATAGTTAGCATTTTGAAGATATTAGTCACATTTAACCATTGTAATGACTGTTTTCATTGCACAGCAAATCTTCCTTACAAAAAATGACAATATTGGCACATGTATCCTGATTGTCCTTACAGACCTGTATTCCCATTAACTGTTTTTTGGGGACTTCCTGGATATTTGAAGGGTAAAATTCATGATTTACCTACCAAACATGTAAAACTATTTTTATAGATAGGTGAAGAAGTTTTTCTCATTGAAGAACTGCAGCAGATATTCTTATAGAAGGTATGATGTTGGTAATCTTTTTCTTATAGAAAAAGTGATGAATGTGTTAAGGTTTTATATAGACTAGCTGAAGAAGGTCTTATGATAGAAGAAATAGAAAAGCTGAAAAAGGTCCCCTTATAGAAAAGCTGAATAATATCTTCTGATAACAATGCTGAAGAAGCTCGCATAGAAGAGTTCGACAGGTCTTCTCAAGAACAGTAAATCATTCTCTGAAGTAGGCATTCTTATAAGAAAGCTGTAGGATTTCTTCTCACAGAAGAACTTAAAAGGTTCTTCTGATAGAAGAGCTGAAAAAGATCTGCTCACAGAATTGCTGGATAAAAGATACAGGAAGTATTGGGGTTCTCATAGAAGAGCTGAAGAGTTGGGGTTCTCATAGAAGAGCTGAAGAAGTTACTCTAGTTTTTTGGAGCCTCCTGGAGGTTATAGCTATGCGTTGATTACTTAAATAATATTTTTGGGGATTCTGGCAGGCATGAACAATATCTTTAGAGCTACTAGGAGGCTATAGATGGGCTTGGATTATAACAACAATATTTTTGGAAGCCCTAGGAGCCTATTGCCAGGCGTGGCTTACATAATTACATATTTATTTTTAACCGATTTCATTTATGGGGCACGAAATGATGTACTGACTTGGGCTGAGAATGTCGTGTTAATATTTAGGTGATGAAATGGACCAACAACTTTATTTATGTTTGTTTTTTTGGGCTCTCTATAGGCTACAATTATGACCCGAACACCGCGAAATTTTATACAAAGTATATATTTACTCTTTAAGAAAAAAGACCCAGGACATTGATAGTATACCCAATTATATTGTTATATTTACTCCGGTATGAGAGTTTTACTTTAATACTTTCAGGTGTCTAAGTATTCGGATATTGTTTGGTATTACCATTAGCGAACAAGAGGCCGGAAATGCAGTTCTGGTGGCTAGGAAAATAAGCTTGAGTTAATGGTTATGATAGGGACGACGCTTATAATTCTCGATTACGCTCAGATGATATTTAGGGGATGAAATAGATCGAAATATTTATGTTTGTCTGGTTTTCAAGACGCCACAATTAAAATCAGAACATATTATATGGGGAAAACGATCTGACCTCTCTTGTTTTAAATAATTTCAAATATTAGTTCAACTATTATTTGTAAATGGAGACTCGGTTATTTTTATTTGCTATCCATTGTAGTGCCACATAAAGAAAAATTAATAGTCTTCATTTCTTAAAACCCAGTTCGCTTTCCAAAACCCACTGTGCAATGTCATTTACAACTTCGTTGCAGGACAGACTGAAGCGACAAAGACGTCGTCGTCGTTGAACAACGACTAACCACCTAAACACTTAAAAATTAATTTCGAAGCAATATAAAAGTTTGCCGAAAAAAAAGAAAATATAAAAGTTGGTAATACATTTCTTTGCCTCACTCCTCCAAAGTTCGAGATTGTCCACCAATAATATTCGTATAACTCAGCTAAGCTATGCAAGCATCAGCAACACCGGGGCACAGACACACAGCAGTTGGTGCTTGAGCGTTGGAGCGAGCGAACGAATATTTGTTGCATAAAGTCATAAGTATTCACTTTCAGAATGACCAAAATACGATTGGATTGGGTGAGTAAGCAAACGGTTGGTCGGTAAGCTAGTGAGTGGCTCTTCAGGCTAACTGGATGGCTGTGACTATGGCAACGATGTTGGATTTCCTTGATTCACTAAATTTATGAGTTGGTGATTGAGGTAGTGGTGGTGGCAGTTGTTGTCGGTGTTTTTGGACTTTTCTTATTAAAGTGTACTAATAATAATATTTATCGTTATCCCTCCCCAACCAGTCAAGCTGTTCTCAGCTACCGCAATGGTGGTAGTAAGATATATTACAGAAAAATCCGATTGAGCTACTGCATACGGAAAAAAAGTTTTTTGTTTGTTTTAGTAGAAGACATTCGTAACTTTATCTCCTTTCGTTTATTATTTTTTATACCCTCCACCATAGTATGGAGGGTATATTAATTTTGTCATTCCGTTTGTAACTCATCGAAATATTCATTTCCGACCCTATAAAGTATATATATTCTTGATCAGGGTAAAATTCTAAGACGATCTAGCCATGTCCGTCCGTCCGTCTGTCCGTCCGTCCGTCTGTTGTAATCACGCTATCTTCTGAAGGAATTGAGATAGGATGCTGAAATTTTGCATAGGGTTGTCTTTTGTCTGCAGGCAGGTCAAGTTCGAAGATAGGATATATCGGTCCACGTTTAGACATAGCTCCCATATAACAGTACCCCCCAATTTTCGGTATTTTGAGGTTCTTGGGCGCGTTTTTCAACCGAATACGCTGAAATTTGGTACATTGGGTTCTTATTGGGTACTTAATGTCCCCACAAAAAATCAAAAATATAGGTCCACTTTTTCTGGTAGCCCCCATATAACGGTACCTCCTAATTTTCAGTATTTTGGGGGTTTTGATTGTATTTTTCCACCGAATTGGCTATAATTTAGTATTTCGAGTTCTTAATATGTACCAAATCTCTCCACAAAATATTATAAACATATGTGAATTTTTTCGGATATCCCCCATATAAGGGTACCCCCCAATTTTCGGAATTTTGGGGTTCTTGAGCGCGTTTTTCAACCGAATACGCTGAAATTTGGTACATTGGGTTCCTAATAGGTTCCAAATCTCTCCACCAAAAATTATGAATATTGGTCCATTTTTTCGGATAGCCCCCATATAAGGGTACCCCCAATTTTCGGTATTTGGGGGTTCTTGAGCGCATTTTTCAACCGAATTTGCTGCAATTTGGTAAATTGTAGTCGTATATGGTAACAAATCTCTCTACCAAAAATTTTTAATATTCACCCCCTTTTTGGGGTAGTCCCCATATAACCCCCTTTTTATACCCTCCACCATAGTATGGAGGGTATATTAATTTTGTCATTCCGTTTGTAACTCATCGAAATATTCATTTCCGACCCTATAAAGTATATATATTCTTGATCAGGGTAAAATTCTAAGACGATCTAGCCATGTCCGTCCGTCCGTCCGTCTGTCCGTCCGTCTGTTGTAATCACGCTATCTTCTGAAGGAATTGAGATAGGATGCTGAAATTTTGCATAGGGTTGTCTTTTGTCTGCAGGCAGGTCAAGTTCGAAGATAGGATATATCGGTCCACGTTTAGACATAGCTCCCATATAACAGTACCCCCAATTTTCGGTATTTTGAGGTTCTTGGGCGCGTTTTTCAACCGAATACGCTGAAATTTGGTACATTGGGTTCTTATTGGGTACTTAATGTCCCCACAAAAAATTATAAATATAGGTCCACTTTTTCTGGTAGCCCCCATATAACGGTACCTCCTAATTTTCAGTATTTTGGGGGTTTTGATTGTATTTTTCCACCGAATTGGCTATAATTTAGTATTTCGAGTTCTTAATATGTACCAAATCTCTCCACAAAAAATTATAAACATATGTGAATTTTTTCGGATATCCCCCATATAAGGGTACCCCCCAATTTTCGGAATTTTGGGGTTCTTGAGCGCGTTTTTCAACCGAATACGCTGAAATTTGGTACATTGGGTTCCTAATAGGTTCCAAATCTCTCCACCAAAAATTATGAATATTGGTCCATTTTTTCGGATAGCCCCCATATAAGGGTACCCCCAATTTTCGGTATTTGGGGGTTCTTGAGCGCATTTTTCAACCGAATTTGCTGCAATTTGGTAATTTGTAGTCGTATATGGTAACAAATCTCTCTACCAAAAATTTTTAATATTCACCCCCTTTTTGGGGTAGTCCCCATATAACCCCCTTTTTTTATATTAAAATAGTTATCTGATTTGTTCCGCGTTTTGAGTTTGGTTCTAAGTCTCTTTTGTAATCATTTCACCTGCGGAGGATAGAGAGATAAACAATTAGAACGTAAGGTTCGATAATTAACTATAGCCGCATTTAGACCTAGCCCCTGATTGGAAGTTCGAGAATTTGAACTAAGCTTGGAAGAAATAATAAGATGGGCAAAGTTTGGATGAAATCTAAATTTTCTGAAACGGATTTGGTCCAAAGAAACATGGGGTCTAGAACCAATATTTCGATGAGACACATTTTCACCGTGTTAAAGTCTATACACCCTCATTAGCCATAAGGCTGAGAGTATAATTATCCTTTAAAATTTTCTAAAATTTTTAATTATGGTTTACATAATCCTATTTTAGAAATGTCGGTATAGGTCCACTTTTTGGTATGTTCCCTATATTTTCATTTCTAGTACCTGTCAATATATCTATGGTGGAGGGTATCCAAAGTTCGGCCCGGCCGAACTTACCGCTTTTTCACTTGTTTATTTCATGTCTCTCTGTTGGTGTAGGCAAACAGCAACCACATAAATTCATCGTATTCAAATGAGGGTTACCAACTTGGTTTGCAAGTTATGAAATGTTGATTGGAGATTACCTGTGTGCTTATGAATAATTGTAACAGGTGAATGGTGCATTTAAATACGGATTCAATTCGACAAAAATTTTGTCAGCGTCGTTATAAAATAATGAAAATGTTGAAAACTTCAACAATTAAATAAGGTTTAAATAAACAGTAAACTGAGCTATAAATCATTCGGGCGCCAGTTTCCAAAACCGGGAGAATGCGTATTAAATAAATGAAGGTACTATTTTTGGGGTCTCTAGGAGGCTCTAGCTAGGAGTGGATTATATAAACAATATTTTTGGATCTTCTAGTGACCTCCAGGAGGCTATAGTTAGGCTTGGATTATTTAAACTATATTTTTGGAGTCTCTAAAGGCTATAGCTAGACGTGGATTATTTAAACTATATTATTGGAGTCTCCAGGAGGCTATAGCCAGGCGTGGATTATTTAAACAATATTTTTGAAATCTCTAGGAGGCTGTAGCCAGGCATGGATTATTTAAACACTATTTTTGAAACCTCTAGGAGGCCGTAGGCAGGCGTGGATTATTTAATCAATATTTTTGAAACCTCTAGGAGGCCGTAGGCAGGCGTGGATTATTTAATCAATATTTTTGAAACCACTAGGTGGCTATTGCCAGGCGTGGATCATTTAAACAATATTTTTGAAGTCTCTTGGAGACTATAGCTAGGGGTAGATTATTTAAACAATATTTTTAAACCTCTAGGAGGCTATAGCCAGGCATGGATTTTTTACACAATATTTTTGAAACCTGTAGGAGGCTATAGCTAGGCGTGGATTATTTAAACAATATTTTTGAAACCTGTAGGAGGCTATAGCTAGGCGTGGATTATTTCAACAACATTTTCGAAACCTCTAGGAGGATATAGCCAGGCGTTGATTATTTAAACAATATTTCTGAAACCTCTAGGAGCCTATAGCCAGGCGTGGATTATTTAAACAATATTTTTGAAACCTCTAGGAGCCTATAGCCAGTCGTGGATTATTTAAACAATATTTTTGAAACCTGTAGGAGGCTATAGCTAGGCGTGGATTATTTAAACAACATGTTTGAAGCCTCTAGGAGGCTATAGCCCGGCGTGGATTATTAAAATAATAGTTTTTTAAACCTCTAGGAGGCTATAACCGTTTCGTTAAATCGCAAAACCCTAAAATGTGCAGCGATATTGACGACCCACGATAGGGTGGAACACATGTATAAAATCCACAAAATATTGCAATATAGAGGGCAGAGTTATATGAGGCCATCACCAATGTACTCACGGATTTTATTTCGGGAGAGGGGTGGAAGCTGCTGATTCAATATAAACCAGTAAGGGAAGTAGTAAAGTCGGACTGTGCCGACTATATGATACCCTTCAACACTTTGGGTATATTCTACATATGGGTATTCACATTTTTTTTAATTCCATTAAAAACAATTGTTTTGATTTGATCTTTATCAATAAATGAACCGACTAACATCAATCCATATACATGTTTTTCTGTAACCTATGCTATATTTCAATGGGACAAATTTGGGTAAATCGATTTATAGCACACTTGATACACACTATTCGATAATGTCAATCAGACACCCGTTAGAAATATATGTGGAAGCTATGTCTGCATCTGCACCCATTACAAAAAAAGCGCAATCAATTTAGTCTCAATTGAATACGTTGAGCAAAATTTCGTGTCAATCGGAGGAGTTTGGTACACCATTTACTTAAAATTGAACGACAATATATATATATGTCAGATATATCTAAATCAGCATTTTCAGGAAAATTAACACACATAATTCTAGACTTAAGTCAGTACGCTATGTCAAATTTCGTGCAAATCGAACGGTATATAGGTACTTTGGCACAACATTTACCTTAAATCGGAAGAAAATATATATGGGAGCTATATTTAAATCTTAACCAATTTTCACGTAATTTAACACACAACATTCTAGACTTTATTCAATACACTATACAAATTTCGTGAAAATCGTAAGAAATGTAGAGGATTTAGTACACCTTTTACACAAAATCGGACGAGAATATGTATTTGAGGTATATCCAAATCTGAACCGATTTCCACGAAACTTGGCAGACATGACTCCAGACCCAATTTAGAACGCTGTGCCAAATTTCGTGCACATCGAAAGATATATATGGTCTTGGGTGCACCATTTACATTAAATCGGACGAAAATATATATGGGAGCCGTATATAAATCTAAACCGATTTTCAGGACACATAGCACACATTATTCTAGGCTTAATTCAGTACGCTGTGCAAATCGCAAGATATATAGGGACTTTAGTGCACCATTTACCTTAAATCGGACGAAAATATATATGAGAACTATATCTAAATCTGAACCGATTTTCAGGACACATAGCACACATTATTCTAGGCTTATTTCAGTAAGCAATACCAAATTTCGTGCAAATCGAAAGATATTTAGGGACTTTGTTTCACCATTTACCTTAAATCGGACGAAAATATATATGGGAGCTATAACTGAATTTCAATAGGGGTCGTCCTTGGGCCGAATAAGAGACCTATGCCAAATTTCATCCAATTCGGATAATAAATGCGATCTGTACTTTGTTTACAATTTAACATGCACAGACAGACGGACGGACGGACATGCATAAATCGACTTAGAAAGTGATTCTATGCATATTCTCAAAAGGAACCATGTGTCTATCTCGTTTCCTTTTGCCTGTTACAAACATATGCACAAAGACATAATACCCTGTACCACAGTGTGGTGAAGGGTATAACAATATTTTAGAAACCTCAAGGAGGCTATATTCAGGCTTGGATTATTTAAACAATATTTTTAATAATGTCATTGACCATTGGCTTAGTCGTTCATTTAGCACTGTATATGCGATTGGAAGGAGACTTATTCTCTATAGTTGGCATATATCGTCTTGTCTCCTTTTTTGTGCACGGGACACAGGATGCTGAGGTTCCAATCATTGGGTGGAGTGGGAGAATCAAAACAACTATCTTGGTTGAATACTGAATCAATTCTAATTTATTTATGAAATATTCTGACGTAAGAACTACCTAACCTAATCTAAATTAGCCTAATATTATACACACAAGCGCACCAACATTTTTGTATGTGTGGGCTGCTATTAATTCTTCATTATCAGCTCACACACTCATAAAACCACATTGTAGTGATCTCTATTTACTCACCCGCTGAGTGCATTTTTATGGAGATATCCTTTATTAGCTACGCGTCTTCAGCAGCATGGAGTGTTATCATCCCTTATGTGCATCCATGCAAACCGAAATATATTCTAGGACTGATTACATTTAGTTCTGATACTTAAATATTACATATGACATGTTTAAAAAATCTTAAACCAATACCACAAATCTCATGTTCATATTTTTGTGAACATTGGGCATGCATTCCTCTAGTAAAATTGCACTAATCAGCTGGTGTATGCTCCTTACCAGCATCTGACCACCAGTCTTGAATAGTTCTGCTTGTAACCTATCGGCACCTGCTGCTTTATTATTATTCAGCCAATTGTTTGCTATTCTGACCTTATCTTGCTATTCTGACCTTATCTATACCGTCTTCCATTATTGGGGTATCCTCTTCACCACTACTATTTGGTACCAAAAGATTTTCAAAATGTTCCTTCCAGATCCTCAGTGCTCTGTATCTGTCACCAGGTTTCCTTCTTCATCTCTACAGGAGAATGTGCCTGCACCAAAGCCTTCGGTAGGGGGTTTTACTCTTTGGTAAACTTCATTCTGACTCCTGTACATCTCGATTTACTTACGCTCACGTTTTTCTTGTTCTTTCTTATTTTTTCTAAAAATACGTTTCTCCTCTCTCCTTTTCTCCCAATAATTCCCCATTATATTACGTGTTCCTACTGTCTGCGTTTTTCACATCATAGCACTACGACACTCCTGATCGTACCACGGATTTCTTGATGGTGGTCTTTGGTGCATAAGTCTTGCTTTTGCTGCAGTTTGTAGGGAGTGGGCAATTCTCTGCCACTGCGCTTCTATATTATTATCGGGACAAGAGGTGCTTCCGTCAAGCAGTTGGGTAAGTTGAGCGGAGTAGGATTCTGTTATCTATTGTTTTTGTAGCTTTTCGACGTCAAATTTCCGTTACATTAGATTGCACATCTACTGCTACATTAAGACGGGGACGTACCTTGGCTGCCGCAAGGTCCGAACCGACATTCGCTCCCCGGATCGATCGGACATCTAAAACACTGGATGAATGCCTTCCGTTTATCACAACATGATCGATTTGATTTCTCGTTGTTCGATCGGGAGAAATCCAAGTGACCTTGTGTATTTCGAGATGCTTGAGTCTGGTTCTGCTAATTACCATGTTTTTTGCTGCCGCGAAGTCAATCAACCTCATGCTCATGTTGCCTGATGTTTCTTCATGAAGGCTGAATTTTCCCAGGGTGGGCCAAAGACATTTTCCCTTCTGATTTTTGCATTAAAATTTCCTAGCAGGATTTTAATGTCATGGAAAGGGCAAAGATCTATGATGGATATGGTGTTTCTAGGCGCTCGTAAAATATGTCTTTGGTCTGTTCATCCTTATCTTCGGTCGGAGCATGGGCGCAAATGAGACTGATGTAGAAGAACTTCACTTTTATACGGATTATAGCAATTCGCTTATTAACTGGAGTAAATCTGGAGACGACGTCTTTTATTCTCGCGTTAACTATAAATCCGCAACCAAATTCACGTCTCGTTTCAGCTATAATACAGGGCGTAATCATCTGATTTTACTTACGCCAGTCCCTTTCCATAGCATCCGGTAAGGCAATAATATCGGCTTTGTACTTCTTGAGTACATCCGCCAAAGCGACCACTGCGCCTGTTCTGTACAACGTGCGCACATTCCAAGTGCAGATTCGCAGATCGTGATCTTTTATGCATTTGCGGTACAGGGTATTATGTCTTTGTGCATATGTTTGTAACAGGCAAAAGGAAACGAGATAGACACATGGTTCCTTTTGAGAATATGCATAGAATCACTTTCTAAGTCGATTTATGCATGTCCGTCCGTCTGCCTGTCTGTCTGTCCATGCTAAATTGTAAACAAAGCACAGGTCGCATTTATGATCCGAATTGGATGAAATTTGGCATAGATCACTTATTCGGCCCAAGGACGAACCCTATTGAAATTGGGAAAAATAGGTTCAGATTTAGATATAGCTCCCATATATATATTTAACCGGTTTTATTTAACGGTCCCTATATATCTTCGGATTTGCACGAAATTTGGTTCAGCCTAATCATTTAGGTCTAGAATGATGTCTGCTAAGTTTCGTGAAAATCGGTCCTGATTTAGATATAGCTCCCATATATAGTTTCCTCCGATTTCATGTAAATGGTGCCCCAAAGTCCTTATATATCTTTTGATTTGCACCAAATTTGGCATAACGTACTGAATTGAGCCAAGAATTATGTCTGCCAAGCTTCTTGAAAATCGGTCCAGATTAATATAGAGCTCCCATATATAGTTTCGTCCGTTTTCATGTAAATGGTGCAACAAAGACGCTATATATCTTTCGATTTGCACGAAATTTGGCATAAGGTACTGAATTGAGCCTAGAGTGATGTCTGCATTGTTTCGTGAAAATCGGTCCAGATTTAGATATAGCTCCCTTTTATTATAGATTGATTTAGGTAATTGACGCACCAATGAACCTATAGGCTGATAGGAACAAAACGTTCTGAAATTAGTATAACCTGACCTGTGACAAGTTTTTTTGAAATCGCTTAATATTTGGATAGAGCTTCCATATATATTTTCGCCCGATTTCATGTAAATTGTGCATTAAACTCCTCATGTTAGTCAGATTGACATCAAATTTTGCACAACTTACAAAATTGAGCATAGAATTACATAGTTGCGTTTTGTAGAAGTACAGACATAGCCCAACGGATGGCCTATTTATATTTGATTGAAGTCGATTTACATGCTTTATGGATAGATATAGGTAGATTCACATTTAGATAAATATCACATATTTTATTTCATCCAATTTCATGTTAATAGTCCTGTTTAATATACCCATAGTGGTGAAGGGTATCATATAGTCGGCCACGTCCGACTTTACTACTTTCCTTACTGGTCTTTTCGTTAATTTTTTCCGAGTGTGCGAAACTAACCTGACGCCTCAACCCATATTTTATAGTTCTTATGGGTGAACTCGGGGCACATGTCAGCTCACTATTTCAACGGACGATGAAAATAGTTACCACAGGTTACACCGCAGGGAGGTCAGTGTCCACAATTGAGATGAAAGAGGGACCAAGATAAGCCAATCAAAATCTGAACCGATTTCACCAAACTCTATCATGCATCATTTATTCCTCAATAGCATTCGCTATGCAAAATTTTACTCAATCAGACAAATATTGGCAGTTTGGGGTATCATTCACAAAAATCGGACGAAATTATATATGGGAGCTATATCTAAATCTGAACCGATTTTAACAAAAATTCGCAGGCGTCCATCTGAACCTGATTCAGCACTCTGTGCAAAATTTTGTTTCAATTGGAAAAATTGGGAGTTTGGTGCATCATTTACATAAAATCGGACGAAACTATATATGGGAACTATATCCAAATCTGAACCGATTCCAATAAGCTTGGGCCTGATTCAGTGCTCTGTGCAAAATTTTGTCCCAATCGGACAAATATTGGGAGTTTGATGCACCATTTACATACCACAGTGTGGTGAAGGGTAAAACAAACTGGAATTCAGCCTGACTATTTTCCAAAAATAAAATCGCAAAACCCAAAATGTGCAGCGTTATTGACGACGCATGGTAGGGTGGAACATGTGTATAAAATCCATTAAATATTGCAATATCTTTCCCCTCTATATTGAAATATTTTATGGATTTTATACACATGTTCCACCCTACCATGCGTCGTCAATATCGCTGTTGGAATCGGTTCAGATTTAGATATAGCTCCCATATATAGTTTCGTATGAGGCAATCACCAATATACACAGGATTTTATCTCGGGGTGGGGTAGAAGCTGCTGATTCATTATAACAATTTTCCATTGTTAAAAAAAATTTTATGGAATTATCATTATATGAGGTGTTATACCTAATTGGGGACTCAATTTCGAACCTAACATTTTTTCACACATTTTTCCTTCACACTAAATATCCTCCGATACATTCACTGTTAAATAAAACAGTTTTATTCATTTGGTAAATTATTCATTGCATTAAAATTAAAATTTATACACTTTATTTATTTTTAATTTATAAAATATACAAAAACCCCATTCCTTTCATGTCATAACATTTGATTACATACTATTTATATCTGTGTAGAGTTGCTTGGACCATTAATGTTTGCTATGTTCATATATATTTGTGCTATTGTCACTTTAACATTATTGTTGTTGTTTCCCATATTCTCTTGTTTTGTCTTATTGTGGCCTGTAAGGATATACAAAAACAAAAAACATCTACATTTTTTTTTTAAATTTACATAAATTGTCCATTTATATTTCTAGCACCACGTACTACTGCTGCTGTTTCAGCTTCTACTCCTAACTACACTGATTTATGTTTGTTTGTTTCGCACAGCCAAAAGGAAAGGCAACAAAGCAAAGCACAACGCCAAGTGATTTCTCTCACCCGTTTTGTAAAATTAAAACGCGTAAATGTCTCCGTTCTTGTTTGGTGTGCTTGGCAACGGTTATTTGTTGTTTTAGCCATTCGAAAGACAAGTGTTAACAATGATGTTTGCTACGTGCTGCCACGACATGACTCGATGTGGCACCGAGGATGGACAACAAATTTCAAGTGTGCAACATTAATGTCTTCTCGTTTTACACTTTAGTTTTAAATCATTCGATGGGGGGTTAAATCGTGATTGCTGTGAGAGCATGTCAACATGTGTGTGTGTGTGTGCGTGTGGTAAGCCAATAGCAATGGCTAACTAGAGGATTTTCTACTGGAAGTTTATGTGTCAGGCGAAATTACATGATATTATTCAACTGTGATTATATATTTGAAAATAGCTCGTTTTCTAAACTTCCGTCAATGACAAGTGGAAGGGTCGAAGACACCAGTGTGGAATATATTCGATAGTTTGGTGGTATTTGTGATTTAAATACATTCTTTGTGTATCATTCTTCTGATTTGATGTAAATGGTTTTGAAAGCGTGTACTCATGTGTACGAAAAGTACAATATGGTACTATCTTTGGTACACATTTTATTTAGAGGTAGAAATCGAGCTGGAATACTGAAATTTGAAATTAACATTACCGTCGGAGTGTAGGATTTGTGTGAACCGATAGAGCTGGAACAATTAAATTTGGAGTCAGGATCACTGTTGGGGTGTAGGATTGGGGTCAGGATTCAGTTTAAGAAATTAATACTTATGGGTACTAAATTGTACTAAATTTGGTACAATTTAAATTTTTAGTGGACCGGTGGAGCTATAATTTCAGAATTCGTACTACTGTGTACTAAATGTGGCACAATTTGAATTGTGGGTGAACAGATAGAGTTGGAATCCTGAAACGTGGATTAAGGATCACTGTGGGGGTGTAGGATTGGGGTATGTAGGAAGTTTTGGAAATTGTACTACTGTGTACTAAATTTGGTACAATTTGAATTGTGGGTGAACCGATAGAGTTGGAATCCTGAAACTTGTATTTAGGATCATTGTGGGGTGTAGGTTTGGGTTAAGTACGAAGTTTTGAAAATTCGTACTACTGTGTTCTAAATGTACCAAATTTCATCCAAATCGGATCATAACTGCCACCTGTACTTTGTTAAAAAATATATATGGACGGACGGACATGCATAAATCGACTCAGAAAGTTATTCTATGCATATTCTCAAAAGGAACCATGGATCTATCTCGTTTCCTTTTGCCTGTTACAAACATATGCACAAAGACAACCACAGTGTGGTGAAGGGTATAATGACAAAGAATTTCTATGTCATAGAAAACCGCCACCACCACCAACAAACTCCAAATTTACTTTTTTCACTCTCTCTGCCAAGAAACCAGTATTTAAAGTTTTATAAAATGTATTCAAAAAATGCAGAAATCCCGATTTTGGCTACACTTTCTGGACACAACGTTAGCCCAAGAAGATTTGATACTGTCAAATACGCCAACCAAGTTTGAAACATTGGATCGTGAACGATATATGCGGACTGCAGTCATACATGAAATTCAGAAATAACAATTAAAACCCTTGTAGACAGGAAATTCCTCAAAGAAATGTTCCGAAAATGTTTATCCCTGCATTTCTCGTATTCCACGCCCATGGGACGAAACTAAAATTATTGCGTAAACGTATGAGTGTGCGATCATGGGATCTGGGGCACAATGTATGATATCTACGAAAGAATAAATACCTATCTCGTAGACAAAACAGAGTTTCTCCATACTAGGAAGAAAATAACCGCCTTAAAGCCAATGGTCCAGTACTTGGAAAACTAATAAAGAACATTTATTGACATCTTATACAGGAAGATAGGACGATCTGTGATAGTCGTACGCAATATACAAACATTCAATTCCGGCAATACGGTGCTCTGAGGAATAGGTTGTCTCCGTATGATTCCAAAAGACAACTTACATGAGGAAACGAATATACTCCCTGCAGGGACGTACGCAGGGGGGGAGCCCTGGGGGCCCGGGCCCCCCGAAATGAATTTTTTCACAGTAAATCTATGTTTGCAACAGGGAATTTTTTCATTTTGTACTACCGGGCCCCCCTCCCTGACTCCCTGTGCGTCAACATGATAAATAGATAAACAGACCTATTCACACTGATGCAGCTGAGTAAAAAATTCAAGTGTATATGGTGTGTACAATCCTAGGAGAACACCCACCACCTAGACAGAGCTTAGTGGTTTTGTCACAAGAATTGATGACATGGCGCATAACATCTGCCCTATATGTTGTAATTGTCTGCATAACACTCTTCAATTGCCCAGCCACGCACTTAACCTCACCTTTACTATGGACAGATTGAACAGAGAAACGTACGCAGCCGTAAAATCAACTATAACAACCAAATAACGAATGTTGGATAGACTGGGGCGAAATTTTAGAATTAGATATAGCTTCAAAAGATTGAGTGAGATGAAACAAAAAGAATGACGTGTGCCGACATTGTTTTTAATCGGCCCAGATTTACATATAGCTTTCATATATAGTTTTGTCCAATTTTATATAAATGGTTGGTGAGGGGAGGCACCTTTGAACGTGGGACACCTTTGAACAGCGCTCATGTAAACTTTTTCCGGCCGCAATAACAATTTTTAGACGGTAATATTGTTCTTGTTTTTTATACCCTTCACCACACTGTTGTACAGGGTATTGTCTTTGTGCATATGTTTGTAACAGGCAAAAGGAATCGAGATAGACCCATCGTTCCTTTTGAGAGTATGCATAGAATCAATTTATGAGTTGATTTACGCATGCCCGTATTGTACCTATTGAAATTGGAGAAAATCGGTTCAGATTTAGATATAGCTCCCATATATAGTTTTGTCCGATTTTTTGTGAATGATGCACCAAACTCCCAATATTTGTCCAATTGGGACCAAATTTTGCACAGAATACTGAATTAGGTCCAGATTGATGTCTGCGAAGTTTTGTTAAAATCGGTTCAGATTTAGATATAACTCTGATATATAGTTTCGTCCGATGTGTTGTGAATGATACACCATACTCCCAATATTTGTGCGATTGGGACAACATTTTGCACAGAGTACTAAATTAGGTCCAGATTGATGTCTGTGAATTTTTGTTAAAATCGGTTCAGATTAAGATATAGCTCTGATATATAGTTTCGTCCGATTTTATGTGAATGATGAACCAAACTCCCAATATTTGTCCGATTGGGACAAAATTTTGCACAGAGTACTGAATTAGGTCCAGACTGATGTCTGCGAATTTTTGTTAAAATCGATTTAGATTTAGATATAACTCCCATATATAATTTCTTCCGAGTTGTTGTGAATGATACACGAAACTCCCAATATTTGTCCGATTGGGACAAAATTTTGCACAGAATACTGATTTAGGTCCAGGTTGATTGAAGTTTTGTTAAATTCGGTTCAGATTTAGATATGCAATTGAGGAAAAAATTATGTGTGATAAGGTTTGTTGAAATCGGTTCAGATTTTGATATAGGTCGTACATATATTTTCGTTCGGCTTTATATAAATGGTGAACAATTTTTCATTGATTTCAGAATGGTATGTGTATGGGGTTTTATCAGATGGTTCAAATGTCTATCTAGATAACTGATTTCATATCAATGGTCTTCCAAAGATTCTATGTTTTATCTCTTGTATGTACCCAAAATGGTGAAGGGTATCATATTGTCGGTCCAGTCCGACTTTTGAACTTTCCTTACTGGTTTTAGTTTGCATTTCTTCAATAAAATCGGATGAGGTTTTTTTTTCGTGGAATATTTCCTCCTTCTATATCGGTTCTTTGTATGTCCTTTTCGTTCGTAATTAATGGAAACGGACTCTAACCATAACAACATGCGATTTTTATTCTAGAAATTTTTTGCAAAATGTCGGCCAATCGATACCGGGTTCTGTTTGATTGCTCATTGATAATTGTAACATATTTACCACCTATTCGTATTATTAGTAGTTCTAATTCTGAACGTCAGTTATTAAACCGTAACTGCTATTGTAACAAATATCGATGACTAGTGGACTGAAGCCATCTCTATTATTTGAATCGCATACCTCTGGGAAATTACTTCTACTAACAACACAACTTGATATCCTCCTACACAATTCCAAATTTCGCGTACCTCTGATTGATATTAAATTGTAAAAAGATTTCCTATGACAGCTTTACAAATTACTAACAATATACAAACCTAGATGATTATCTCGTTGCCATACACACACCCTCAATCCTTTTGGCTGCTGCCAGCTGACTAATCCAAAAATAAATGAAAACAAATCTATTTAAATATTCTTTTCCCCTAGCCAAAAGAGACTTTGTGGTGGCAGGTGTTGTACTCGGCTACATGTTATGCAAAATTCATATAATATTTGTTCTGATGCCATTGAGACTGCGGCTGCTGTAAAAGCGATTTAATGCAAATGTGGCCTAACAATCAGCATCTAAGACATCTAAGCAACTGCTGAAGAGAGGCAGATATCAACTACAACAACAACAAGTGTACTGAGACCATTATAGTAGACCACAGTTATTACAACCGCAGCATATCGTCATAACCATTGCCAGTAAATGGCTGTCGGGATGTCGGTTTGTCTGTCTGCCTGTCTGCCTACAACACCACAAATATGTAAGCAATACAATGGAGAGGGAGAACCGTTGGGGGAGAGGAGATATTGAGATATACAATAAACCGCCAATTGCCCGCCACTAGTCACCAACATCACAGCTTTAGCCTCTATTGTAGCCTCCTGATGATTACGATTTCAAGACAACGCCTCGTCATCGTCTTCATCAAATATGATTAAGTCGCTTATGTTCTAATGTCATACGATTTGTTATATGTCATATTTGTGCAAAAAGTAGTAGTAATGCAAAACTGGAAACTGGAACCACACTCATACATACATAAGAGGAGAAGAAGATGACAAAGACCAAAACCATGGAGATGAGTCTATTACAAATGACTGAATTTGCCATAAACTTGCCATTGGTGTTCGTGGTGACTCTATGAGAATATGTGTATATGTGCGGTTGTGTGTGTGAACCAATTTACCTACAACTCCTTTTCTTCTTATTCTTCTACTACATACATGTGTCATCTTTGTAGCTTTTAAAGTCATATGACATTTACTAATGTTACTATTCCCCCATGACAGGTGGAGGGCGGCAATGAACTGCCAGGCATTCTAGTCATGGCACTAAACTCCTTGTCTCTATGGCACACCAATCAACATACATACGTGTATGTGTACATTTATATATCTATGTTGCTTTGTCACACTGCCTGAATGACTGAGTAGCACTTGTGTAGCACAAATGATTACCATTCACAATTGAAAGTGTTGAACGAGTTTTACGCCGGATGATAGATTATGATGGAACATCATGGGCAGGATGATAGCAGGCATTATACAAAGACAAATATCATGGGATAATATCTCAATTTGTAGCGGCTTTAATATGACGAAGATAAGCAAAAGTAATCTATTTAACATATATGTAGAAGGAGTAGAAAAATTCTAAGAATTTCAGGAAATTAGGTGGAAATAAATTGTACAAGTGTTTTCGGACAGAAACCCACTGGGAACCTTCAAATTGGAATTGTGTTAAAAATTTGGCTAGACACATACTCCAATGAACGAAATTAACTCCGACCGTGATCAAAAGAATAAAATTAAATTAAAACCGATCAACAGTAATGCAGATATATACTGTAACGACAGATTTCTCCTTAGGCTGGAGTAGGTCGCCGATACCCATGGTTCGCAACATAAAAATTTCTTTATGTGCGGAAGAGAAAAACTTGTGTTTTAAGATCTATGAAATGTTTATTCAGTACGAAGTTTATACAAGTGATGTACACGGTGAGAGGATGACAATTTGTAAATGTATGTGTGAGACTAGTACACAAGCTAAAGCGGCCCACATACGTCAAACATGTGCGTTCCGTCGGTGAAATTTAAAAAATTAAATAAAAATGTTCGCTCTTTTTTGTGTTATCACTATCGCTGTCTATCTTCACTTTCTTAAAAACCAAATTCGATTTGTTGATTCGTTTATGGCCTAGTAGCTTCACACCGATCAAACGTACAT